>NW_027271325.1:592500-632500 GCF_040938485.1 Diadema antillarum | reverse complement strand
TCTTCCCAGTAAAATATCACAATAGGGTTAAAACTTGAGAGATAAAATTCTACTCTGATTTGTAAATATAGGAAAAGATGACAAAACTTGCATAAAACGAGGTAAGTCGTTCCAAAGGTTTGAACCTTGATAATGCAGAGATCTCTAATATTCCGTACGGGGTGTATCAATTTTCAGTGGGCAAGAGAGTGTATATCGAGTTCGCAAATTGACATGACGAAAAACAACTATTTCTTTTAGATACACTGGCACCATATCATTGATCAATCTATACATAATAAGATACGTCTAGCATTGCCTCCTTTGTATAATCGTTTGCCAGTTTGATTGTCTTAAAAGAGTAGTACTGGATATTGAAAAATCAGCATTTAAAACCAAACGAGCATATCTATTTTGCAATTTTTGGAATTTCTTGATATTCCACTTTGTACTTCTGCCCCAGATTACAAGACCATATTCAATATGCGGCAAGATTAATGCATTATATAATATAATTAGAATATTTCGTGGAATGTTCTTTCTTAACTGTATAATACATACATACATACATACATACATACATACATGTATTGTCGTAAATGTCAGGTTTCCTTGTCTGTGTGTGTCCGATGCAAACTGGTCAATCTGGGAGACACTTACAAATGCTACATATTGTGTGATAATCCACTGTCAGACTATTCTAAAGAATACTTCGCGGCGTTCAACCAAGTCTTTTACAGCTGCATGTTTTCGGAAGCATCGGTTGTCGAACTATGACTATACAGGATGATTCAGTTAGATACACGGAGATTGGCAATTTTTCTCTTGTGTTTGTGGCTGAGTATGGCGTTTCTCAGCTAATGGCGCAAACGCCTTCAGACACAATGTTGGTACACGTTTGTCATGACGTCTTTTCAGTATCATTAGCAATATAACCAACTAGTTACCGACAAAGGTGATTTTCGTTTCATTTCAGCTGCAATGAACGCGTCACAAGATAACTAGGCATAAGCTGTTACACGTGTACAGTGGACTGTCTGGTTAGTATTATATTGATCTCTATTGATAAATAACAACACAGGATAAAACAAAATATCCCATTGATTTGTATTACTCGTTCGTTCTCTCTCGTGTGGCCACCGTCTAATATGTTGTTCTTCTAATCAACAGTTGACGTATTAGTGACCCTTATTTGTGTTTTTAACTTATTCACTGAGTAATTGAATTGTGTCTGGCAGATTTTTTAATCCCATTTGGAACATCGTAAACGAGCATTTGATCAATTTTTATGAGAGTGAATTTTCCAACTGCTCCACTAAAAGAAAAACGATGGTTGAATGGGTTTTACACATAAACCCCAACAATGGAAATGTGATATCTGGAACAAACAATAATAAGTTGATAATCATATGCAGGCATTACATTTCGAGAGCTTAGTTTTATGCAGACAACCTACATTTGTGAATGAAAATTGTGAAACAAACGTGTCTTTACTCTATTTATTATATTGGTTTTTGAGAATTGTTTTGGGTATTGCAATTGATAACTTTGCACGTCACGTAAAAATTCAAGTAAATATTCATGAGAAATATAGTTCCTGGAGTGTGCTCGGAAATCTTTTGTAAAACCTCGCATTATGAATACAAAAAAAAAGTAAAGTAGAGACTTGTTCCTATTACCTCCTACACCCATATCGATCCATTTACCGCTACGTAGAACTCTTTCTTTTCATTCTTATATATCGAGCCAACACTATACCTAAGCTCCATAATCATAAATGTTCATTCTGGGTGCATAGACCTAGCATAGACAAAATACGTCATTTTACATCAGTATAGGTTTGCTCAAGTATCTGCGCTACCTCGTGGAGAAACGTTCCGAGGTTTCATCTACTGTATACCCTTTTTTGCCACATGCGTCTGCTAGATGCATATTCCAGAAGCTTGTAAAAGCTGATAGAGGGGAAGTGTTTGCGCGTCAGTGCTTCAGACAACACCCTTAATTCAACATTTATTAGGTTGTCCGACATGCCAATAAGAATTGGCCCCATTTTCCGTTGCCCGAGGACCACTCTTTGACGGTCTCACAAAGTCAGGTAGATGTAAGTTTCATGCCTCCTGTGACAGGAAAAAAAAGTGGAAACGAAAATCTGACAACCGTACAAAATAGATTTGACTGTATTATAGCGTAGGTTTGATTGCACACATGTATAAACCACAAAAGCTGTGAAGAAGAGAGCGTTTAATCGGAAACAGCAAACTGATGTGTTGTTTGTGTAACAATATCACTTGGGCAGTCAGTGTTAACTGTTTGTAAGATATTCCTCGTCATTGGAGGGTTTTCTTTTCCAAGAATTTGACTTGATTAAGACAAAACAAACTGTAGAAGAATAGTATTTCACTTAATTTAGCCATTTCATTTATTCAACTATTGGAGGCGTATTTATCAAAACTGAGTGAAATAACCAGTTGAGGTTTATACTATCAGGCATTTTGAATGTCTGTCATAGCGACGGCCATGTGTTTTTTCTTATCAATGAACAATGTAACTTGCATCACTTTGGTTGACGTCTGAGTTAAACAAATGTCACCAAGCTATGAAGTCTTAAACAGGCTTAGGACATAATCATGCTCTTGCAGATAATAGCGTAGAGACATAATCATGTAGTACTCGTTTACATGTACAACATTACTCTCAACATTATTGCATATACATGAAAAGAAAAATTAAATCGTTGGCCAAAGAAACAAATTTAAAACTGCTATATACATGTACTTCCATGTCCATTTCTACTAATTTATCACAAGTATCCCTTCACTCTTCTAGTCTCTTGCCCCTATCTCCCCTCTCCAGTCTCCCATCCTTCCATTTTTCCTCTGTTCCCCTTTCTTCCCCTTTTCACTCTGTCCCACTATGTTTTCCCCCTCCCCACGCCTCACTCTTTTGCTGTCCCACCTTTTTTCTCTCTAACGCATTACTCTTTCTCTACATCCGTATCTCTTACTTCTCTATGTATCTTCTTGTCATTCATTTCCCATTTTCCTTTTTTTTTGGCTTCCTCTTTTTCTTTCGAGTTATTTTTTTAAAGCCTGCAAATATCACATCTTATAATCTTATATATCTTCATATGTGTAAGAAAACCAGACCTCAATTCTTTTCATTATAGTGTTAGCAGAGTATTAACGTTGGTTTTGAAGATAACATACTACGTTAACATCGATATATCAGACAGATCATGAATATAGCCTTTTGTTGCTATTTTTCCAAGATTTCCAGTAATTCGACTATCGATTCTGCTATTAAGGGTGCGTTTATCAACTTCTTTTCTCGGCAGAAACAGGTTATCCAAACAGCTTTCAAGGAATTTTTACGAGTTGATAGACGCAAAGCTGTTTTGAAAGCCCTTTAGGAAAGCCTTTACGAAAGGGTGCGTTTATCAACTCCTTTTCCTCGGCAGAAACAGGTTATCCACACAGCTTTCAAGGAATTTTACGAGTTGATAAACTCAAAAGCTGTTTTGAAAGCTCTTTAGGAAAGCCTTTTCGAAAGCCCCAAATTTTGTGGCTATCCAAACAGGTTTCCTAAACAGGTTTTCAGAAACCTTTTTGTAAAAGCCTTTTGGAAGTTGATAAACGCAAAGCTGTTTTGAAACGGCATTGTAGTCTTGTACTTCAGCACGCCTTATGACCTCTTCTCCTCGGGTCGAATTGCGCAACGCAGCTGTACAGTGACAGGCCAGTTAAAAAAATTGTGTTCGCCACGAGAGTTGATAAACGCAACTATTTTGAAAGCCGTTTCTAAAGGGATTTGGAAAGGGCTATCGAAAACCGTTTAAACAGGGAAAGGTTGATAAACGCAGCCAAAGTCTCATGCCGCCACTCAGAAATATTTGAAGTATGTGCTAAACTGGAGCCGCCTCACAGATAGGAAGACAATTGATTCATGTGGCATTGCATCATGACTCGTCACTCTCAAAGGAAGATATGTCTTTATGATGGTAATTGCTTTACGCCGTCCCTTCTTAGAAAACAAGCGGCATATTACTTAGTAATAGTACAGGCAGTCAGGGCTTTGGAAAGGGCTCTCGAAAGGGCTATGGAAAGGGCTTTCGAAAGGGCTATCGAAAGGGCTATCGAAAGTCGTTTAAACAGGGGAAAGTTTATAAACGCAGCCTAAGATGCGTTTATACCTCTTATTCACTGCACTCACTCATATCAAGGCGTTTTGTCGTATTAAAAAGACGTCAGAGGGTACGGCAACTTTTTTCAAACACTTCCCCGGTGTACATTCACTTCCGTAGAATTTCTGGCGGCTTTACTTCCGTCTTTGAAAATATTTTTTTTTTCAATGAATGCAAGAAAACATCATGTCTGAAATTACATCGTTCTTTTCCAATGTCATTTTACAGATATTCAGCATTATGCAAAAGCCCGTAATGATTACCTAAAAAATGGAGATATGAATTCAGCCGTTCCCTATCGACGGAGGTTGTCATCAAAAAGTTGGGGTCAATGAATTTACAGAAATTACCATACTGCTGGGAAACAAAATGGCGACTGAGCACCATGCCAAATCACAATTTTGATTCACAGCTTTAATTGTACTAGCTTTAAGAAGTCTCGCTGCATGACTAGAAGGGCGACCTCTATCTCCACAAAACTCTCTGACCTTTAGCTGTATAGAGGGTCTGTCTAACAACGTTTTGTTGTTGATTTCAAATTTAGTTCAGATGTATCTGATTAGTAGCTCTCATATACTTTTGGCATTACAGATGTTCATTTGTATATTTCATTTTTGCTCTGAGGAGCCTTCCGAAAAGCAAATCCTTTATCAGAGTGGCGACATAATTTATCAGGTTAATGAAGCCTTTTTTCATTTTCGGAGTAACGAATATCTCAGGTATATAGAACTCTGAGTTTTAGAATAACGAACTTACATCATTTTCAAATAAACAAACCTCCGGAATAACGAACATCACCCGTTCTCTTGAATACTTTTAATATTCATCTTACAGGGGGAAGTGCACTCATGTTTGTAAAAATAAAGTTTTTCCACTTTGATTCAAAGAAGTATAGGCTGTTACCACCGTGTGGTGTAACACGGCAGGGTGGGAGTAAATCAACCTACATACGTCAATCAAGAGTGCCGCCAGTGATTCAGTCATTATCTGAACATTTCAGTTTCTGGTTTGTTTGTTTGTTTGTTTGTTTGTTTGTTTGTTTGTTCATTTCCATCCGAGAAGATGGCTGGATAGCCCATATTCAGCTATGCTAAGCTGGTCTTCCATGGGGTCCAGTTGGATGTGAGGTGGGACCACTTCACCGGGTTAAACACCCTGCTCTTTGCGATGAATGAATGAAGCGGGATCTTTTACGTGCATGAGCTGTGACTCTCTCATACACGGGACCTCCATTTTATGTCCTATCCGATCCTATCCTATCCTATCCTATCCTGTCCTATCCTATCCTATGGTCAGTCTCTGTGGTACAATATAATCAGTTCATCATCAGGCACTGCTTTAACAACTATGGCATTGACAAGTATCAAGCAATTGAAGTTCAAGCTTAAGTATTTCCTGCGAATAAGAGTGGATATGACATTCTTCATGGCATCTTTTTCATTCCTGTTACAGTAGGAAAGGATATGCACTTATAGGAGTCAAGGGATATTGCTGAATAGAAAACTATACACATTCCTGCATTTTCCATCTCCCAAGAATAACATTTTACCTTGGCACACTATAGCACTGGATACCACATTGACTGCATATCACATTATTTGCATTTGTGTTCTCAGTGGTACGCGCGAGCGTGCTTTTGTCTTGTCATGGACAATAACACCTTATCCACAATGATTTATCCTGCAGTACATTGCTAGTAATACTTTAATGGATGTTGTTGCTTGATTTTTTGATGTTGTTGACAGAACTGTACTCTTTCCACGAAACACTGACTTTCTCATTTCTTTTCTCTTCTACGAGCCTATAAAGGACTAAGTAAATCAGCCCTAAATGGCCCCACAATATACCCTATTTGATGAAGATCTGGAGCCAGTGACCATTTCTATGACCATGAATAGTATCTGAAATATACACTTTCTGTATCTGGGTATGTAGTTGCCATCCTCTGCAGCCATCGTCATTCAAACTCATTTACTGTGCTATTTTGAAATTTTTGAACCGTTCACCTACAGAAGGATGGCAGCAATCAATTTCCATTCATTCACTTAATACAACAACAACAACGACAACAACAACAACAAGAAAGATACGAAATCACATTGACGGCATTTCTTTCTTTTGGAGAATAAATTGTCTTAATGGTTCCAAATAGCTCGTTGTAATAAGGAGTCAAGATCCAAGTTCTGTCAAAAATTCCTCAAAATGGTATGTCACTATCACCTTTAAAAATTCTTTTGTGGCCAGTTGAAACACTTCAGGAGTGAAATCGGCTGAAATTCCTCTCCAATATGTTGTAAAGTCTTTGGAGTACCCTATATCTAGTTGTACATTCAAATATATAACTTGACTTTAAAGCCGATGGATATTTCGGGGAGGAAACGGAGAACATTGGCAGTTTGAAAGTGATAGGAAGCTTTACTGGCGCCCCTAGGCATCAGCATGTAGTCAGTTTGCAACCTATTTTTTTTTTTTACATTATGAGATGGATATCTTAAAGACAGTACTCAAGTACATCAGTGTCGAAGCAAGAACAGTTTTCTCGGGTTATGTTTTTTTTTTCGTTAATTTTCTTTAGATGGTTCATCCTACACATAAATCCCCTTATACAAATGGACAAATGAATGCAAAACCAAACAAACAAACAAATGATAAAAAGGACAGCGATCAAATATCTGAATATATATGATATTACACAAATCTATATTTCATGTCCCTTGTTGGTAATAGAAAAGAGAAGGAATTTTCTTCCAATCCACAGACCTATAGTGGAAAAAGAACTTTCGGAGCACAGTTAACCTTCGAGAGTTTTAGTTTGTGTACGACAAACCCAAGGTAAAATCCTTAGATTTACTATTACATAAATATGAATTACTGGAGTGCTTTGGAAGGAGAAAGGGGACTGATTTAGACTGTAGGCTGAGCACCTGAGTATAGCAGGTGTCACTTTGCTGCAGTGGATGATGTAATTTCGCATTAAAGTAATTTTACACACTTCAAAAACAAGGCAGAGCAGAGTCTTTGTAAACGTTTAAAAGGGAGTCATTTATTTTCATCGATGTTAATATCATGACCGTAAAAATATACCTTTCTTTTCTAGATTTAGAAAACAGCAACTTACTTTAAATTGAGAGATTTGTTAGGGTATTACCTATCTAGGGTAACAACGTTACATTACTTAATGTGGAACTAGGGCAAAACACTGTAGAATAATGCGATCACATTTCCTGTGTAGTTCATCCACTTTGAACAATGCTTGAAATAGCACTACTTGACATGCTGTCCGGCTAGATTTGTGGGCACATAAGGGATTGCTGAAGTCCAAATCGATGAACTCGATGCTCGAACTGCTTCTCTAGATATCAAACGACTTATTTCCCTTTCTTTCGCCTTTCCGTTTATCTGACCGTCCATATCTATCTATCTATCAATCAATCTATCTATCTATCTATCTATCTATCTATCTATCTATCTATTTATCTATCTACCACCTGTCTTTTAATTTCGATGTATTTCGTTCATTCTTACAACCCTTTTTCTGAAGAATGTCATGTACAAACGAGAAAAAAAAATAACTCGGAGATTTGAGTGAAATAGGATTTTCTGAGAAAAAAAGAGTCAAGTATTACATACGAATTCAACAAATCATTTAGATGCAACATCAGGAAACTGTTGCATTTTCTCTTCCATGACATGTTCCAAGCTGCAGGGGCCGCCACAATTAATATACGTAACGACGTTTAATGAGATGTGAGCCCTTTCCTCATAACAAAACGACTAGAACCAATTCTCAAAGATTTATCCACAAAAAGGGGGAAGGGAGTAATAGCCTGGGTTTTCTTTGCTTAAATGAATATTCTTAAAGGGAACATGATAAAGAAATAAAACTAATTAAAACTGATAAAATAAAATTATTCCTTTCTGCTGTTGTCAGTAGTACAGTGTCTTTCAATTATAATCTCTAAACGCAACAATTCACAAGTAAACACCCAATATTTATCTATCGTTAACTTTAACTTTCTTGCAAAAGATTTAAGAAGGATGTTTGCTTCAGATAATCAAGGAGAGCACTCCTTGCATCAGATCTATAATGTCTTAGGGATTTGTGACCCAACAGAGTTCTTGGGTTGTTTAAATGAATGTCATATCAGATGCGAGTGGGATATGAATACTTTTTTTGTGGTTGTATGACACATAATTGTTAAAAGTTTGAGGTAACAATTTTTTTTCCCGAAAACTTACAAGGGAATTCCGGTCCAGATAAAAGTGATTCTAAAGAGACAGATTAAATCATGGCAAACACAACAGCGAAAAATTGGTGAAATTCGGTAAGAAATAAATAAGGAAGTTATGAAGTTTCAACGATTCCCTAATTTTTGCGAAACAGTTCTCGAACAGCTGATATGAATATGTAAATGAGTGATCTTATGATGTCATAACCTCATAATTTTCAATTGATCATGTACCAAAAATGTCAAAAATTCTGCGATTAAAGTGAAAAGTATAAAATTATTCCTGATCGAGTAACTTCAAAATAATGATCAGTCAGATATACATGAGGATTTGAGACTGGGGAATAATGGTGTTTAAACAAACAAACAAACAAAAAACCCGGAGTTTTTTTTTTTTTTGGAGAAACTGTACGCCAAGTTATGAAGGGATAATTATCATCAATTCACTATTTACCTATTCATATCGACTTCAAATCGAAATTTAAATTTCATAACTTCCTTTAGGTATTTTGATCACGTTTTGATTGTTTTACTCAGGACATTTTACTCTTTTAGTTCAGACTATCCTTTTTACTGGTCCGGATTTCTTATTTAAACATAAATGTTGCTATTTAAAAGCATTAATGGCTTTTTAAAAGCATAAATGTCATCTGTTTTTAATGGGCGAGATAAAGGATCAGTATGTGATGAAAATCGAATTTTCACAAATTCTTACAGCTTTCGTTTGTAAAATAACGATACTTTTCAATTTGGATATACTACAATTTTCCGTATGAGATTGCAGTATGCTAGGTATGGTAACATGGTAGAGTGTATTTAAAAAAAATGTATTTCTTAGGCCAAAGATGTGTACCCTGTACAGTATTCCTATTCATTTGGCTAATTGTGAATACAAATAAGCTGTAATTCCGGCTTAGTTGATTATCAAATGTTACTCCTGAAATATATATGCACATATATATTTGTAATAACAAATCATCAATCTTTATATCACAATCGATTTATGGCGTATACGGATTAACATTGGATAGTGTAGTTTGAAAATACATGATTTTTTTCAACCCATATTCCTATCTATGTGTATACAGTATGTACATTTAAAAAAGAGAGAGACAAATTATATTGATGCTTTCACGTGACCCCCTATAACTCACTCATATATATTCAAAATGTCAAAGCGTAGATGCTTATCCCCGCTGTTCACTATCGGCTATCTAGTGTATGTTCATTTCATTCATTCGAGAAACAATGATTTGGCTATGTCTATGAGGTAAAAAGTGTACCGTCTTTTTTCAAAGGAAAGATAACGCCTCTATTTGTGGTGTGCAAGATAACTAATGTGAAGCAAGTAAAACAAAGTTTTAACTACGTGACCTGCTTTACTCTGTTCTGGTTATTTTGACGTGTTCGCATGTTATGGTATCTATAATTGGTGGTCATGAAACAATTCTGTACATTGATCCTTGTAGGCTGACCATTCAAAATTAGGTTAATAGGTAATGATAGACGATGTACCCTTCTTGCTTCCAATATAAAAAAATGAAATCCATTATGAAATTGAAACAAGTGGATTATCTATTCACACTTCAACAGACATTCGGTACAAATATCATGATGTCTTTTTATTAGTCTGTGTTCTAACAAACACGTAAAACTCCGTAAACATACACTCTATATTTGAATGTTATTGTATATTATATTTTTGTCATTATACATAAGGTATAAATGTTCATCTTGGAATTTTCCATGTGTTGGACTTCGAATGTTATGATTAAAAGAAGAATGATTCTCAAATACGCCATCTGTAGATCCAACATATATATACTTTTATACACATCAAGTAGAGGCAGCTGAATAATATGCCCACAACAGAATATCATGTCGGTTATATGTAAAACCCTCAACGAAGTCTTGCAAATCCAACTTGATGTATCATATTTCTCTTAAAATTACATTATTTTATTCATTTAATTTTCTGCACAATGACAATTTACTTGTTTACATTATGCATTCCTGGAATGCACAGTACGACTTATCATAAGGAAAGGTCAAATGTGAAATGTTGCAAAATGGAGCAAACGTCCAATGTTTAACAGCATAATCCCCATTTGTTTTGTCTTATCAAGGAAGCATGTGCTTGAAAAGAATGCATTGTGAGATTATCTTTGGTCAGGCTTCATCCACGAATGAAAAACTGCATTAGTATCTGCAGATTAAAATAAAACATGATGGTTGACCCAACATTCATCAGTAATGTTTAGTAAATGAAAGTTTTGGAAACGTTTACATTCTAACACTTTATTCAAATGGGATTCCAGTGGCTTATTCCACCGAAACAGTCCATTATCCATAGCAGAATTGTTGTGGCTTTTTTCACTATTGATCTGTCCCCATACTCAGCCATTGTGTACATTCCATGAACACTCCATCCTAGCAAGTGAGGTGTCATTAAAAGATAATTTATCTTATGATTACATATCTAATGAAGATAATGCCGGTATGTGAGAAATATGATATACCCAAACGTGATTGCAAGATTTATTTTGAAGGTATATGTATATATATTACCATATACGTATATACATATATGTATATGTATCGTGTATATATATATATATATATATATATATATATATATACATATATATACAGAAAGAGAGGGAAATAGAGAGCGGGGGGGGGGTATGGTGGCTCAGTTGTATCCTGCTACGGATAGTTTATCTCCCTTTGCTGACCATTGGTTGAACTCCTTGCAAACCTATGACAAACATCCTCCTCCTTCCCCTCTTGGCTGTCCTCCAGGGGATCCTTCTGCCTACATTCACTGGGGAACCCCTTACCTCGCATCAAGTGTTATCTCTCCATTTATCATCAGCACCATGTCCCCAACCAACCATAATGCCCCCCCCCGTCTCTCTCTACGTTCGAATTTTGCCTGCCTATTCTACGCCGTCTCTCTCACTGATGAGATGATTGGCGAGAATTTAAGCCACTCACACAACAAAATGCGATGTATATGATGCGAGCATCCAGCGAATGTGTGTGCACGTGTATCTTTACGTCTGCAGGGCAAGCGTCTTACTGTGAAGACGTAAAAAGAAGAAAGAAAGAAGACGACGCAAGGTAGCCACATTGTTATTGCATTCTATTCTGAGGGGAGGCGTCATAATCGTTTTGCATAAGATTCAACAAATGTCATGCACCATCTCTCCCAGCAGAGATATTCAACACCGTACCGTGATAGATGACAAAACATGCAGACAATGACCCCTATTTCTCATGCACACTGGAAACTTGTAAGCCATCAGAAATGCCTAATACGGCAATAATTTCACTGTAATAGTGCGGCATGCTATGTACCATCCCGTGCAATTATCCCCCCTATTTTGCTTTATTTTCAGATTCAGAACGGACCTGCCGTTCCGAAGATGATATCATTCAAACTTCCAGATTTGTGAAGTGTCGCAAAACAATATGCATGAAAAGCAACTTGAATATTGACAACTAATCCACACATTTTCCTCTTCTCTTTCGTACAGTTTGGAAAATCTGGGAGGGGAAGGGAATTCAAGTCCCCCCCCCCCAGAATTCCAAAAATACCCCGTAAAATGCAGAGCTGACAGTAATATAGATTATAGTCTTCTTTCTCCAGGGTTGCCTCTTCATTGTCGTCACTGCTCTACCAGAGGGTCCTGCCATTATTATTCCCCTAGGGTTGTCAGGTACGTATTACCACACCTGGGTCGAGGTGGACATGATGGGTAAAAAAAAAAATTCGGTTCAAGGACGTCGGGATTCGAACCCGGGATCTCCAATAGGTGATGTTGATGATAAACAACAACAACAACAACAACAATGAATTCAGTCCAAACCAAGGCTTATCACTACTACTGAATGGCGACATATTTTTCGTCCTGAAGTGAGAGCTATCTGTACGGATGATGTTCGTTATTCCGAAGGTTCGTTAATCCAAAATGAAGTGAGGGCCCGTTCTTCCGAATTAGACATTCTTGTCTGGTTTGCATAGTTTCCACTACGTAATTTGTGAAACAGGGTGCAAGGCTAGTCACTGTTTGAGTAGCTACAATAACCTTTGTGCCTTGCTTTGAATATGATGAGCTTTAGTGCTTCACTTGATGTGAGAAGAACAATACACCTGACTGAAGGACACCCTCCATTCTTTTCCATTAGTGGAATTCATCTTGAATGATTTACCACGTAGTGTTGAATACTTGGCTCTTTGGATATGATGTTTCACTGTGGCATGAGTTTGATAAAGCATCTCTTCCTCCAAGTTACTTTATCGAAATATTGTCCATCTTTTTGATGGCAACGTTGAAGAACCAGTGGAATTGTAAACATGGTAAACAGCAGGCTCCACTACCTCAAGCTAGCAATTTTTCAAAGTATTGTTGAATACATTCAGAAGGTACATCAGCTTGAAAAAGTTTGTCTGAAGAAGTACACTTTTAACTAGGAAAATCCTAACTCTAAAACCTTCCTTCAATTGCGGGAGAACCTTGATAATCACAGTGGATAAAGCTTCGGATTTATTATCAGCAGGTATTGGGTGCAAATACGGTTCCTTGTGTTAATCCTTTGACAATATATTTTGCCCACAATGTCCCTCTTGAACCAGGTGTATAAATGAATACATGACAATGCTAGGGTAATAATGATGACAGGGGCCCCGGGAAAAGCAGTGCGAACACTGAAGAATGGACTCTTAGTAGGGCCCTATATACACAGACACATCAGATTAGGCTGCGGGAGGCGGGTTAAAGTCATCTTGACAATATGTAGGCTTATTGGACATCTGGAAGATCAGGTGGAAGTGCGTATAATGTCGGGATGTAGGGCAGCTGGAGTGAAGTCCAACCGATGGGACTGTCAGGCCGCTGCAAGATCTTCCATCATTATGTCAGGCAGAGGGCAGCCAAAGGGTCATCTCGCAACATACATAGTGTCAGGTTGTATGACAGTCAAAATGTATCCTGCAACATATTGGACTACTGGGCAGCTACAAGATCTTACAGCATCATTATCTGGCTGTTGGAAGCTGGATTATCGTCCTGCAACATATCGTTCTATTGAACAACTGAAGGATCTTCCAGGATTGTCTATCATGACGAACCACGGTGAAATGAGCTTGTCGTCCTGCAAGTGATAACATGGATTGGAGGATCGTCCTGCACCAGATGAAGCAGTGGGTCAGGTGAAAAATTATCCGACGTATGTTTGAGAACTTCACGGGGTTCTTAACTGCATGCAACATATTTGCCTTGTGTGTAGAGATATTAGGTTCCATTGACAGCTCGTATAGTGAACTGTGAACGACTAACATCTCTTGTCTTCCACATATCTCTGCTACTTTAGGTACTGAACTTCAGCTGCTTTGGAAAATGAGAAATCTTAACAAAAAATCGTATTCCTGGGACACTTGATGACCTTGTCCCCATCACCGTTCTGGCTTTCCTCCATCCAGCCTTTACAGGATTTTAACAATTGTTTCTTCATATTTGCCACCCTGATAGGGATAACGTCAATGTCTTCTGAGACTTGACTATGTTTGCGGAGCTATTGAGGTGCTTATATATGCCTCCCTCCCTCTCTCTCTCTCTCTATATATATATATGTATATATATGTATATGCCTCCCTCCCCCTCTCTCTCTATAATATATATATATATATATATATATATATATATATATTAGCCCACTGGCAGTATTAGTATCTTCTCGATTTCCCTTTTGGTCTAATAATCAATAAACTGTAGACAGCAGGGAATAAAGGATACATCTGCCTTTGCAACCTGTTTCTGGTTATCTTCTTATGCAACATTCATTTTAGCTAGATGACCAGCCATAAGGATAACATAGATATTATTCAGGAGAGCGTGAGCAGACAAATATTTTTGTTTTTAAACTCATCTCGTCATCTCATTGATTAAGTTTTCCCTTGAGTGTAAAGATTTAGAAAAAAATCATTCATAAGAAGACCACAACACCATAGATAGTATGCGTGAGACCAAAGTGCTGCACTTGTACGCTTATGCTTATGTTTGTGTAGGTATGTTTAGTTGTGTAATGTCTGCATGTTTGTTTCTCACATAATGTTTGTAAGACTGTGCATACCTTGGTTGTAATACTTGTTCAAGATTCAAGATTCAAATTTATTTTCACTTCCATCAAATAAACAAAGAAATTATATACAATTTATATGCACAGGAAATTCGTAATAATTGCAGAATGTGATTTAACAAAGTTCATATGAAAAGTGAGTAACAGACGAAAAAAATACACAATTATATCTCTCTTTTTTTGAATATATACATAAAGCATATAATACACGTTAACTAAGGATGGGGATGAAAATGGAGGGTCCTACTATGAAGCAAAGCTTGTACGATATGATACCCTCAGAAAATACACAAAACAGCGATATAAAACAAAATTAAACGAATCAATGTCAACTGACATGAAATCAAAATAATTGGGAAGGGAAAAAAAGAAAAAGAAAGAGAAAAAAGAGAAAAAACTACAGCACGTGCCATCGTGGACGCAAGCAAACTGGATTCCATGATGTAAGAATAATGATGAAGTACAACCTGGATTGAATATAACGCAAACAATTTTATACGTAATTATACCGGTAAGAATACAGGAGAAGGAGAGAATAGACACATTGGTATATACAAAACAATGACAGGAACATCTAAGGAGGACTTGTGTTTAACAGATTATCATTATCTGATTAAAAAAAAGTGAGTACATAATTGTTTGATATTCAAAGGAATGATGCATTGACTGAAATGATAAAACGAACCTAACTCGGTTGGATGTTATAAGATTTCGATAAAAGCAATTATAATTTTTTCTTGAAGGAATTCAAAGTTTGAGCTGCTGTAATATTGTTATGAAGTGAATTCCAATACTTAGCTCCATCGTAGATGAATGTGTTCTGAGCCAGTAAAGTTTTCAAAAATGGCAAATGGAAATCATTCGATCGCCTTGATGGATAATTGTGAACGGATTGATTTCTTCGAAATTTCGTTTCAAATATATGTGGGAGATTGTTTTTATTATAATTGTACATAAATTGTCCTAAATTAAACAGATACAAATCTTTAATTTTCGATATTTTATGCACAAAAGTAGCGGGTCAGTATGGGATAAAAATACAGTATGACATATAATACGGAGTGATTTCTTTTGTAATAAAAATAATTTATCTAAAAGTGTTTTATATGTATTTCCCCACGCAAGAATACCATAATTCACTTACTTACTTATCACTCGACCTCTGCGATTGTTGGGGAGGCACGAGGAATAGTAAGCGGTCGACCGTTTCCATCCGGCTCTATCTTGGGCTGCTATGAGGAGGTCTGCCAAGGGTAGAGCTGTCCATTCCTTCACATTGTCCAACCAGCTCTTTCTCTGTCGGCCGCGGCAGCGTCCACCTTCTACAGTGCCCTGCATCACAGTCTTGGAGAGGCAGTCATGCCGAGTAACATGACCAAACCAGGCCAGCTTGCGTCTCTTGACCATTTGTAGGAGAGTCACTTGAGGTCCCACAAGGCTGGTGACCTTGTTTCTGACAAACTCGTTGGTTTTGCGTTCCCAGTAGTGTATGCCAAGCAGTCTCCTCAGGCATTTGCACTCAAAAGCTTGGATTCGCTTTTCTGATTCGGCCAGTATTGTCCAAGTCTCGCAGCCATAGAGGAGAATGGAGGTGACGAGAGACCTGAATAGCATGTACTTTGTATTGAAGCATATGTTGCTCTTCCATATTCTGTTTAGTCTAGCAATAGCTGCTGTTGCTGTGGCTATCCTGGTTCGAATCCCCCCCCCCCCCCCCCGTACAAGTGCCGTCCTTGTAGATAGTTGATCTCCGGTATTTGAAGCTTGTTACCTCGTCTAAGGTGTCTCCATGCATAGTGATGTTTGCACTGATGTTGTTTGGGCTATTGACCATCAGTTTGGACTTTTCTGTGCTCACTTCCATGCCATATGCCTCTGCTCTGTCCACCAGTCTGTTGGTGAGGTCCTGTAATTTATTGTTGGTGCCCTCCATGAGGTCGATGTCATCTGCGAATCGAAGATTACTGACGGGTCTACCACCAATTGAGATTGAAGTATGGTATGTCCTGCATGATCTTCTCCAGGAACAGATTGAATAAGACAGGAGAGAGTAAACAACCCTGCCTCACACCAACCGTTGTCTTGAAGAACTCTCCCAACTGGCCGTTCAAAAGCACTGCGCTGCTAGAGTTGGCATAGAGAGCTTGAATAACCTATACCAGTTGTTCGTCAATGCCAAAATCTCTCATGATCTTCCATAGGCCATCGTGCCACACTCTATCGAAAGCATTTTTGAAGTCGATGAAATTGTGGAAGAGGTCTCGCTGGTGCTGTAGATGCTTTTCGATCAGCACTCTGCAGTTAAAGATCTGTTCCATTGTGCTCCGGCCAGCTCTGAATCCTGCCTGTTCTTCTGCCAACAGCTCATCCGCTTTGGTAGTCAGTCGGTTGAGGATAACTCTGAGCATTACCTTGCTGGGGTGGCTAATGATGCTTATGGTCCTGTGATTTTGACACTGCCTTGGGTTACCCTTCTTTGGAAGTGGAATGATCAGGGACTGGGTCCATTCTCTTGGCCATCTTTTCTCCTCCCATATCTTCTGACATAGTGTTGTGAGGGCCTGAACTGTGGCTTCTCCTCGGCACTTTAAGAGCTCAGTGGGGACGTTATCCACTCCCGGTGACTTCCCTGGTTTAAAACTGAGGATTGCCTTTTCTACCTCTTCCCTTATTACAGAGGGCTCATCTTCCTCATCATCTTTAACATGTGTGTCTGCCTGAATGCTGGTGTCTAGGTGAAGCTGATAGTTGTAGAGGTCACTACAGTACTCAGTCCATCTTTCCAAAATTTCTTCGCTGTTTGTTAGGAGGTTACCATCTTTATCATCTATGACAGGAGACTTCGGCTGGCTGGTTTTGGTCAGGGTCTTAAGAGTTTTGTAAGCCTCCTTGATGTTTCCTGCAGTCAGTCCTTTGTCTATGACTTTGCACTGGGCTTCAATCCAGTCCTCGGCAGCTTTCATTTTCTTCCTGACCTCCCTATTCATTTCTCGGTACTGTAATCTTGCCTCATTGCCTCAGCTCTCGCCTCTTGTCACAGAGGTCAAGCACTTCCGTCGTGACCCAAGGTTTGGATCTTTTTTGCTGCTTCCCTAGCACTTCGTCAGCCGTTGTCAGTAACACTTCCTTGATATTACCAGCAAGAGTGTCTATGTCATTGTCGAGTACACTGAGCACTGCAAACTTTCCTCCAACTTGAGCTTTGAATATTTCCACAACTTCTGGGTCTTGAAGTTTCTTGAGATCGAAGCGAATGCGAGGGCTATTCTTTTGATACTTCGAATTCAGCTTCAGCTTGATAGTTGTAAGCACAAGGTCGTGGTCGCTGCCAATGTCAGCACCTGGGAAGGTTCTCGTGTTTGCTTTGTTAATGCTGGACTTGAAGCGCTGTGGTACCAGAATGAAGTCTATCTGGTTGTGCACTTGATCATTCGGTGAGTGCCAGGTTACAGTTCTGAACCATTTGTGTGGGTGCAGAGTGTTGACCAGGGTAAGGAAGTGACTTTTGGCACATTCCAGTAGCCTAATGCCTCTGTCATTAGTATCTCCCATGCCAAATCTCCCGACTGTCCCTGCCCAGTTCTCGTATGCATCTGGGCCTACCTTGGCATTCCAGTCTCCCTGAACTATCATGAGGTCTTTCCTTGGGACTTTTGCTATTGTGGCCTCCAGCTGGTCATAGAATTCCTCCACTTCCTCGTCATCATGGCCTGAAGTTGGAGCATAGGCTTGGATAATGGTCAATTTGTGTGGTCTGGCTGAGATGCGAATGGAGATCAGCCTACTGGAGATTGGGGCGCAGCTGATGACACTGCTGGAAATGTCTTTCCTAACAATAAATGCCACGCCGTGTTGATGCTTCCTCTCGTCCCCGGAGAACCAGATCTTATGTTCTCCATCTGTGCAGGTTTCGCCAAAGCCAGTCCACCTGACCTCGCATAGTCCAACGATGTCCCAACGGTAGCGATCGAGCTCATGGGTCAGCTCATGGATCTTCCCGCAGGCGTGCAGAGTTCGGACATTCCACGTTCCGACAGTTATGCCCTTTGTTGGCAGCTTGATGGTGTTTTTCGCTCCAGTAGTCACCTTTTCACGTCCACCCTGGAGTGAATCAGCGGGACGCGCGGTCGTTGTTAATCCGGGCCCCGACCGATCCGGCATGTTGGTACTTTGCTTCTTCTTCCTCATGTATTTTCAGTGGGCTTGAGATAGCTTGGCGGCGCCCATCTCCTCTCCAAGCTAGTTACCGCAGGCAGTAGACCACTAATATAGTGTGGGTCGCCCTCGATTGTGTACACTTGGCCGTTGAGTTTCCTCTGGGGATCCTTCTCCGCCCTGGCCAATAGCTGCTATCGCTGCTCATCAGCCCAGTGGTGCAGTGTAAGACACCACCTCCTCACGTGGTTTAGCCCTCCAGCTGAAGTGGTTGACCGGGGTATGGCGCTTGGAGCCAAACACGCGAGAGATTTAGGGTGCAGCATGCTAGGCAACAAAGTTACTATTTCTCCACAAGAACCCTATATACTCCTTAGATTTAGAAATGGCAATATTAGGGATGAATATAGTGTAAACAGGAACGATAAAGGGAAAAAATAAGCTTATTAATTATACCAATGTTACGTGAAATGATTTTACAAATACTGTCAATGTCATAATTCATGCAAAAACATTGTTGCTCTGTAGTTGTAAGGAATTATGCTTATGTGTGTGTGTGTGTGTGTGCATGTGTGTGTGTGTGTAAGAGAGAGGGAGGGAGAGAGAGAGAGAGATGTATGCGTGTATGTTTGTACATCTTCTTTGTCTAAGATTGAGTACAACATGAACGCACAACTTCGTCACATAAAGTAAGGATTAAAAAAGGCTGACAAATCAAACGCCAACAAGGCTGGTGCTGAGGAGTGGTGTAGGGGTAACCCAGTGAAAAGAAAATCTAATTGCTTCATAAGAATTCTGACGCAGGACCAATCTGGCTTCTGTAAATTAAATTAGATAATCTTGCTATTAGCTTTAGTATCGTGAGAATTACCCATTCGATGCTTAAGATATACAATTTCAAATATCCCATCAAACAAGTAAGATTCCAGTCCCCCCCCCCAAAAAAAAAAGCGAGGGTCAGAAAAATGTGAACTGCACAGAATTCTAATTGTTTGGACCCCAGAACTCAAAACTACATATAATCAATCCCAAGGGAGCTGTGTTCTCAACATGCCTTACCACAATACTACGTAGCGCAAAGTGAACTTTAGTCTTGTTCATAATATTGCATCATGCTTTACACGTTGTAGTATATCTCGTAATTCTGTAACACGTAAATGCATTCATCTAAGAACTCCATAATGTAAACCCGTTCATGTGTCATGTATTATTTTTTTTTTGTCACACATACGCATACACATGATGTATTACTGTAGTTACCGTCGCATCGATGACATCTTCTAGCGCTGTGCTGGTGAACAGTGAAATCATAATATCAATGCCAAGCAGCCTTCCACAAGCATATCAATACTTGGTCATTGCGCTAGCAGCTGTGACGTGCAGCTTACAGTGAAGGTAGTTATAACCTTACTACTATCGTAACAACATTACTGGGATGAAGCCGTCGAATGGAAGCGAAATTGCCGCAGTTGGGTTTCAATTGTCATCTGTAAAATTGTTTCAAATTGAGATGGTCGAATCTGCACAAGTCCTCAAAGTATTCAGCTTAGCACTTCACTTCCAGCCATGTAGAGAGGGTGTTATTACTGGTTAGAAACAGCCAACAGCAAATGTTCGTGACTACAAAGGCCCATTCCAGGTGAAGTATGGCACTCAAAACTGAAGGAGCATATTCATTTCTCTTGTTCTTTGTCATCCTCTTCTCTCAAGCAAAAAATCCAAATCATGTTCATACTTTCCTGCAGGCGCGCATAGAGTTGCAACACTTGCTTGTAGTTTTAATGTTTTTGATGCAAACGTTTATGTAGAATGATGCTGTATTCCCTCTATGGGATACAATGGTGTAGATTTTTTTTTTCTTCCAGTTAAGCTACGGAAGTCAATCAAATATAGATTTTCCGTCCATTTTTTAACTTTAAAAATCAATTTCAAAGTTTTTTTAATTCAGATTCGTACACGACATGCAAATCCTAACTTCAATTTGATCAAAATTTCGTCAACCATTTTCAAAGACAGTGCACTCAAATACCGTCAATCATTTTTGAAATTCGATTTCCATGCACATAACAATGATTAAAGATATATTTAATTATTTGGTACTGTGTAGAGTTTAAGCCCGTTTTAACGTTAAAAAGACATTATGCTTGTTTTTTTTTTGCAAAAAACAAAACAAAACAAAACAAAACAAAACAAAACAAAACTAAACAAAAATCTATCATATGTGCAATGTGTGGATCACTGTACAGTTCATTATGTCCGTCTCGTGTGTACTTTGATTAGAGGATGTTTGTGTGTGTGCATATGTGTGTGTGTGCGTATCTGTATATGTGTGTTTGTGCTTTTTGTGTGGGGTGGGGTACACGTGTGTGTATGTTAGTCATAATTGTGAAAAAGTGAATGGTTGCGGGGAAAAGTGAAATTACTAAGAAATCACCACAGAAAAGATATGAGATGAATTTGAATGAAATTTGACGAAAATGATCGCTAAATGACGAAATTGCTTTTGTTGTTATGTGTGCAGCGAGTGCGACGGACGAATTTGAATTGTAAGTGACGAAAATGTGTGACAAAAATGACTAAATTGAATAAACTTTGTTCGAGAATTATTGACAAAAGACGAATTAGAGACTAGAGTTGGCATGTTCCAGATTCTCGGGAAGAAATTGAATTGGAGATCTATTACATTGGATGAAAAAAAAAATTGAAAATGAACGGAAAAACTGCATGGTAAAAATGCATTATCAAATTCCTTCAGGTAGTAGTCTCAAGGGCGAACAAGAGCCTTTTATTTCTGCATTAAGGAATGGTGTGAATATATTTCTTAGGTATATAGTGTTGCATATGTATACACAATTGACATTGAGGGCGATCGCGTTGTTTGCGCGTGTAGCATTTCTTTATGACATGTATTAATAAACAGTCAAACTATATACCTTGGAAAGGGCCGTGAAACATCTTTTTGATATATTGGATGGTAGCTCTCGTGGTCTGGTAAGGGTAAACTTTGTCCTTATTTCTAACCCCCCCCCCCCCCCTCCGGTGATACCTCCGGGATGATCATGTGTTAACTTATATTTCATATTAATTTGTTAGATTTTTGCTGATGTTTTTAAGGGCCAAAAGAGTCTATGCGTGTGAAAGGGGGTTCCGTTTGCCAGATGCATTACGAAAAGTCTCAGCACTTACAAGAGATATGCGTGTAACATCAGGTAGTTCAGAATGTGCTTTAGCTGAATCTTATCATTCACTTTGCTTTTCTATGAAAATCAGGGAAGAATTTCTTTGACATATGAATATATACATAAATACATATACTATATATATGTATCCTGTGTATGTGTGTGTGTGTGTGTGTGTGTATTCAATGAGGATACGAGGAGACATACCTACAGTATACCAGTCAAATGTCATGATTTGTCAAGTTTTGTCAAAATGTTGAATTCTCCGAGCTGCTCACATTGAAGTGAACGAATGAGAGATTAGTTATCGAAAAGTGAGGAAGACGTGGAATGAGGTATCTGCTGGAGCATGTGATTTTAGATTTAGCATTTTAGCATTTCACATAATTTACTTGTTTATTCGAAATCCCCTCAAGGTCAAGGTCCAGTTCAGGAAACACATACTATCTTACCCTCATACCGAATTTTTTCACGCATTGTTTGGGCAAGTACACTTAGTCCAGGCTAGGCTCCATAGAAAGTGCTCCTAACCTTTTTTTTTTTTTATATATGACAAAGCTTTCAGCGAAGCAAATTTAAAGTACATTAAATTACCCTCCTTTGGAAAGCTTTAGGAGGACAAAAGAAGTAGGAGTGAGAAAATGTTGATGACGGCCGAATTCAATCATTCATTTAGCTCATTTGTTGCACCCCATGTATTGTAGGCAATACACCAATGTACCTCCATGGTGCTGGTTGGTCTTGAGATATGGGAATATTTGTGTTAGTCAACAATAATGACATTAAATATTTCATGACTTGTTCACCCCTTCTATTCAAGCAATGATGCCGAAGAGTAAATAATTGCCGTTTATTCATTTTTTTCATTCATTATCAATGAATGACATCTTTTATCAAGTCAACAAGCTATTTCATACATTATCTACAAATCGTCAATATAATGAGCTACTGAGATAATAATGCACACAACAAAAAGGGAGTCTCCTATTGAGCCCCATAATGATGGTAAAGTAAAAACGGATTTGTTGTTACACGGAGGTGGAGAAGCAAATCGAGTCTGGGTGATGGGCGCTACTCGGCGGAAAGAATATTTCAGTTGTTTGGCAACCGTGACCTGCTTTCATCTATCTTGGCGAGGCATTATAAAGCTATCATTGATTTATTACACCAGCGAGGGTAAAGAGCTGTTCTGCCAGCCTATAAACTGCACGCTTCCTTTCAAGCTGGATACATCTAGTTGCGTTTATTTGTTTTCTTTTCTCTCTCTCCTCCCTCTTTCTGCATTTGTACAGGAAGCAGCATTTCATGTATACATTCGTTGAAGCAGAATAAGTAGATCAGGTACCATGGTTGTTCACACATCACACTGAATTTAATACTCAAGTCCACTTGTTTACTGAAGTAAATCGAACAGTCAAGACACGCAATCTATATTGAAACAAACCATATAATAGTTTCGCTTCAAAAGTTTTGTCTACTTCATACCTCAATAAAGTCATAGAGTTCTCTCCAATACTCACTGGTTTTTAAAAATGAAATTCTTGCATTGAGGTTATTATGTTTGTTTGTTTGTTTGTTTGTTTTTTTTTTTTGCAACTGATCGTCAAATTGCCCTACATCATGTAAATCGAAATATATTAGCACTGAGGTAATCAATGTCTGGTACTAGCCATGATGAAATAAATCATTGACATACTGGGGGCAGGATTCGAACCTACGACCTCCTGATCACCAGACCAGTGTCTTATCCACCAGACCACTGAGCTTCCGGCCAACTGCCAGCGCTGGTTACCGCTGCATGGCAATCATGTTCTTTCCCCATATCAACCATCTTTGCAATTACTCGTAGATGAAATATAATCGAAATCTCACAATCAACCAAGATTCCTTGACAAATTTGATGTTTATAGGCATTGTCGTTTACTACTAACGTGTATTTCATCAGATGTACACAAGAAAAATGGAGGTCTTCGGCACATCAAAAAACTATTAGCCCTAGATCTAAAAAGTACAACTGTTCACAACCTAGTAGTATCGGCTAATTTGCTTTCGAGATGCAACGCAAACACATGAAGGAGAAATCGTTACTAAACGGATTTGACTCGGAGATCCTGACCCGCTTCCACTCCTGACTCAACCACTGTCTCTGACCGTGACCCCGTTGGGCATAGGATGGCAATATAAGCACTGCTTATTATAAGTACGCTCATTTGGTAAAAAAAAAGAGGAACTAAATCTGAAAATTAATTAATAAATAACTGAGCAATAACTGACTATAGTGGTGGAATCTTATCCTAAATGCGGTGATATGCAGAGTGTATTATCTTGTACCTGATCCTATCTGCGGGGAAAAGATATCTTCAACATCCAATGACATCGGTCAACCTTCAATGAGATAAATGGTAGCGCTGGGTTGGCAATTTACGAAAATCACAGAAGCATGTTTTTATCTAAAAAACATAAAGAAAAAATACTGGATTACAGAGATTGTGATACATCAAAAATATATTAAATTGTACTACGTAATCTGTTTCTATGTCAGGGCTTCGGAAAGAGTGTGCCATGATACTATGAAAATGTCTGTGCAAATCGAAGCACACAAAAGGCTAACAAAATTTCCAGGAAATAGCCACATACCCGTAAAACCAGATTATGTCTTATTTCGGACCATAACGTCTCCATATAGAGATTGGATAAGACTGTAGAAAATATTCTGTGATCATGTTTTTCCAACGGGAATGTCAGTGTTTGCATGTTTGCATAAGCGCATCAATCATTTTATTTGCTGGGAATGATATGCAGAGAAAGAAGCGTTTGACATATTTAAGGTCACTTCTTTGGTAACGGAGGCAGAGTAGTCACATTTTATATAAAGTGAATATTGAAAAAGGTGTAGAAATTACATGCATTAATAGTTATTTTCATCGTTTCTGCTGCCTTTTCAAATAGCCAACTTCGAGGTCAGTTTATAATTCTTACTTTCGTCGCCAGGATGATTATGCATTGCATCCAAGAACCTTAGCATATTCACATTTAGGAGGACCTATATCTTCAGTAGTTAGAGATTGTTATGCCTCCGCCACGAAGTGGTGCCGGAGGCATTATGTTTTCAGGTTGTCCGTCCGTCCGTCCGTAATGAATTTTGTGGCAAGCGTAACTAAAAAACTTTTTGAGGTATCCTAATGAAACTTGGCATGTATGTGTATTAGGGGTGAAGTTGTGCCTATCAACTTTTGGGTGCATATGCTCAAGGTAAAAGGTCAAAAGGTCAAGGTCATATACATAAAATTTCACTATTTCCACCATATCTCTGCAATGCCTGCAGATATTTTCTTGAAACTTAGTGCATTTATGTATTACCCAATGAAGATTCTCTGGTGAAAGTTTGGGGTCATGAGGTCAAAGTTCAAAGGTCATAAGGTCAAGTAGAAATATTAAAACTTCACTTTTTTCTCCGTACCTTGGAAATTGTTCAAGGTATCTTCATGGAACATACATGTACTGACTGGCAGTGATTATCTAGACAATTTAGGGTTCATGGGGTCAAAGGTCAGGGGTCAAAGGTCAAGGTCAACACTTTAAAATTTTACTATTTCCCTTATGTTTATGCAATGCCAGCAGGATTATTATTTTTACCCTTGGTGTATGCATGTATAACCTAATAGAGATTCTCTGGAAAGTTTTTTTTTTTGTTTTTTGTTTTGGCCTCAAAGGTCAAAAGGTCAAAGATCAAGTGAAAGTGCTGAACTAAATTTTTTCCTTCATATCTCGGAAGTGGCTCAAGTTATCTTTAAACTGTCTACATATTTATGCATTGTTCTGCCTGACAGTGATTATCTTATGAATTTTAGGGTCAAAGGCCAGATGAAAATGGTAACAATTTACTATTCAATACAGAAATTGCACTTTTTCTCCATACCTTGGATATTACTCAATGCATAAACGTATGAATTGGTCAAAGTCAAGTTAAAGTCCTTAAATCCCACATCACACATGCTCTCCTATTCATCCAATTAAACCTAGGTCAAGGAAGGTGAACATTCAACACATTTGTGACAAACTTGTCATTTTAATATTTAGCCAATTTTGTGAAAACGTAATCACACATTGTCCACATGTACTATCTAGACCTATAAGGAGAATCATGCATCATGGCGGAGGCATACCAGTCGCCATAGCGACATTTCTAGTTAGAGATGCATTTGGGCTATTCACACATTGTACAAATCTCACCCATTTTCAAATACTGAGTACCGACAGTGAATACTATCTTCATGTTCAGTCATATCGAGAAAGACCAAATTACTCCTTCTGCTTGCTATAATTACGTTTTCGAGGTCAGCACAGCATAGAGAAAATTGCCACATGATTAGAAACGCCCGGAGGTATATTATGGTGAAGATAGCGAGATACCCCTTCAACACGTTTCTACAAGAAGGAGAAGAATGATAATATATTTGGTCATTTACACAGGCTTAAAGCGTTCGGTTCTTATATAAACTGTCTGAGAGGACATATTATATCAGTATTGGAAAATGCCATAAATACATTGTACATGCAAAAAGTGCTTTATGACAGTAACCTAGCACATAGGTGTACAAGTCACAAGTTTTTGTACTTCTATAGATGTGCCCCCTGCAATCACAAATTGACCGCATGATACTTGTACTTGTATATATTCATATTTGCTGGAAATGAATGTCAGTGAACCTGAACCTGAACAAACGTCAATCATCTCTGATACGTGAATAGACTTAAGTCTGTGTTCGGGTACAAGATGTCTTCCGAAGCGTGAAATCGTATTCTCTTTAAACAATGTTATGAAATAATCAATGTAACCCATGACAAATCTCCAGGTTACCATGGTAACAGAGAAGACTGCAAAATCGGATTGATCAATAATAAGGCTGCAGTAACTTGTTGTAACGTAAACAATCGTGAAGCATTAACGGAAGAAAGTTAGAGCGAATTAGATATTGCAGTTATGTTGCAACTGATTGACAAATTGCCGACGTAATTCAGTACTGAATCAATGAAGACTAGTAGTAGCCATGACAAAAAAAAACCAACAACAACAATCATGGGCATACACGTGTACATACTCGGGTAAGATTCGAGCCTACGAACTCCTGATCACGGGACGAGCGTCTTATCCACTATCGTTATCTTATCGTTATCTTACCCATCTTTATCGTTGCCTCTGTTCTATATGTTTCTGTCTATTTTGCTACCTCGATATTATGTTAGTCTTGTTTCCTATCGTGTCGCCAAGTCAGTTTTTTTCACCATAGCTAGTCTTGTTGCAGTCCCGGTCTCGTTTCATGTTTGTTTGATTGTTGTTGTTGCGGGTTTTTTTTTTTCGTGTGTATCTATTTGTCCCTCTGTCTCTTAGAGGGCTTCCAAACCTTGGTGTTGTTGCTATTTCTGTTTCAATGAAATTTTTCATTGATTTTTTTTTCCAAGAGGGGCCCAAACTGGACGAGCATTGTCATTTTTGTGAGTCCCTCCGTTTTACGCAGAGTGCATACTGATATTTTACTCTTATTATTTCAGTACTCATTACAATGTGTCGTTAATATAGGTTTCAATAATTGTTGTTTACTTTGTTTAATCCACATTGTCCTGTTTTCGTTGTTTCCGTCACTAAAGAAAGTGAAATGTATATAATGTTCTTGTCGAGTAAAACAGTAATGATTTCTAACTTGAACTTGAATCTGAAATCAACTTATTTTTCTTTTCTCAAAGCTAATATTCAGTTAACTTTAAAGCTGTATCCCACGGAAGATTATTAATTTTGATGTCATCTTGCGTGTTTGTAGACATCATTTCACATGTCCATTCCATAGAAGAAGCTAGCAGAAAGAAATATCTATAGGCACACGGACACACGAAGGCACAAGCAGGTGGCTATAATCATCTTCATCTGATGTGAATATAGGGCACGACAAAAAAGCATATAGGAATAACTTTTTGGAATGCGCTTGTTTAATGTCAACTTTAAGACTGCATCAAATCAGGAGAAGGACGATGATTTATCATGACGAATGCTGAATAAAAGACATTTATATTTTTGGTATCATTCATTGTGAGGAAACAGAAAGCGCAACCTATTAAAACCCAAGCAGTAGAGACAGATTCTGCATTCGTGTATTGGCCTACGTTTGAAGCAAATGGTTATGATTGAGACACAAACGCTATCCAGAATGTGAAGGAGGAACATTTCTCACTCGTTTTGATTTTATTCTTCTGTCTGCTCCCAACATAATGTTCTGTCTCCCTGGCCTTTAAAATATTCCATTAGGAGAGACGGAGAAAAAAATGCAGTAAGAATGTCGATACAGAAATGTGCTTACACCAGGGATACGAGAATGGGACAAGTGTCTCATCCTTTGTGATATATGCCGAGACCGCGGAAATGGCATAGCGCGGCCCAGCGTCGTGAGTGCGGTCATTACGATCACGTCCATTTCCTGTTTCCGCCTCTCTGGATTCGTCGAGTCAATTGCATTTTGGTTAGTCACGTGACGTTCACAATAATGTATCGATCAGGTTATCGATTGTGCTTTTACACATACCCTCCCCTTTCCCTGGGTTTTGCCCAGAGTTTCTGTCGGTGAGGCAACGTGAGGGTGGTTCGAAGACTGGCAAAACGAAGCCAGTTCCCGTAGACCAGAATTCATGAGTGACTGCATTACTCGGGCGACGAACAGGTGACCGCTTGCTTTTGTGAAGACAGTCGTCATAATCATAGAATCAGCGATGGTATCTAGAACTAGAATGTGTCTCACCGGTTTAATTAACCAGCATACATTGATGAGCTGATTACATAGTATATTACAGTTAAATACATACGTGCATTGTGTCGAGTCATAGATATAGCATTATATGGACCTCTTATCTGTACCTGAATATGATATTTTACATTGAACATTTTTACACCCATCGTATTTTTGTAAATTCTAGACACCTTCATATCATCCGATGACCATTAACATAATTTGTGTTCTTTACATACTTTAGTTTGATATGTACAATCCAAACACGTACTGTATATACATTTGTTGTGCTAATGTCGAAACAATTGTAATTCCTTTGACAAATATGAAAATGCGAAAATTAATTGAACTGAAATAGACTGACAAATAAATCCACCCTTTCACACACACACTCACACACACACACACACACACACACACACACACACACACACTCTCTCTCTCTCTCTCTCTCTCTCTCTCTCTCCGTCTCTCCCTCTCTTGTCTTTACTAGATCTTGTTATTGGCTGGACGATTTGGATAAGATTGACCACGCGTCATGCTTTTTCAATGGGGACATTATCAAAAGTGCTCCCCAATATATCTCACTGTTTGTCTTGTCCGATGTCATCTGACACTCGATATATCAGCAGCGACCAAATGTCGATATAAGAATGCATAACTATAGTTGGTTAGCTGAGGATGTTATATAACTAACGTGTTTCCTTACGAAGTTCGCGCGGGTATCTTCAGTGCAAGTGTGATTTACCAGATGATTACAGCGTCAATGATACTGGCGATAGAATGGCTTGAATAAATGAATGAATGCATGAATGAATGAATGAATGAATGAATGAATGAATGAATGAATGAATGAATGAATGAATGAATAAATGAATGAATGAATTGACCGACTCAAACTAACAGATACGTGTAAGCATCAGTAGCATATCAAATATCATATAGAACAACTTGAGCGTAATATTCAAACAGATTTAACTGCCTCAAGTTTGCAAATGGGAATGTAATAGTTACACACCTGCTAACCAAGCTATATCTTCATTAATACCGTAAATCAAAAATATATGTAAATCTATTATCAAAAGTATCACAAACGAAAGAGGTTCCAACATAAGGCATATTCAATAAACATTCATTAAACTACTTAGTTTGGAAATGGGCACCCATTTAACACACTAAACACAATCTAAGTATATTGGCCCACTTTACACAAAGATATGTACTGACTATTGTCTAAATGTATTCAATAAGCAAATGATGTTTATGATTGTGTAATGTCACTGGACAGGTAATGACAAACTCTTGGACTACATGTGGCGTTGACGGTTGTCCTTTACCTGCATGACCTGTTCGAGAAGCATATATACGGAGTTAAGTATTTGTTAGTTTAGTTTGTCCAGGATTAAGTTATATTGTCCACGAGGAGACTGTAAAATACAAACTTGGCTTTTTAGCACGTCTCCTCCATTTCCTGCAACTTTATTTCTATTTCAATATCATCTGAAATTTTTACGTAATATTGTCAGTTAAGTTATTTTTCTTCGTTACTACATTGTATTTATATTGTATTTTTTTGTGTATGCAAATGTTGTGCATTGTTGGAAATGAAATAAAATAAAAATGAAATGAGTGTAACCGAATAGTTGTAATCATGCGATTATCGGTTTTGCAGTAAGCCAAGTACAAATAGAGCAATGAATAAGCGATATTTTTTAAATAGATAATTCTCAAAGTTCTAGAAGTTTCACGACTTCTTTTCATTATCGGATTAACCAATCTTATTTCATTTTCGCATTACCAACCTTCGGAATTACGAACCTTTCTTAGGGGTCATTTTCGGACGAACCTTCAGAACAATGAACCTGAGATCATTTTCGGAATTACGAACCTTTTGAATAACGAACCTTCTCAATAACGCCACAAACGTTCGGATTTACAGACCCTTTGTTCTTTTTTTTTTAAATTAACGGGTATGTAGGCCTCTAGGGAATTCGCGTGTTTCAGAATAACGAACCTGTGGAATAACGAGCCTCATTTCATTTTCGGATTAACGAACCTTCGTAAACACGAACATCACCCCTACAGATATCTGTAAATTCAAGGCTAGAAACGCCGTTACCATTGAGTAGTATGACAATTTGTATGACAAACCTTGGTTTTCACTAAATTCAGTGTTGTCTACTTTGTTTTGTTTTGTTTTGTTTTGTTTTGAATAGGAACGGGTTTTTCCTGGTCTCATGCATTTATAACATTACGCTTTGCGAAATATTCTGGCCGGGTGATTGTGCTAGTTAGGAGCACGGTATTCGACCTCAAGGGAAGGTCGTCATATATTGCCATACTCAACGGAGCTTCAATGACTTATCCCGGAAATAGACAGTGGTTAAATTTTGCTTTCCTTAAAAAATGTTTTTGTGATGTTGGTACGAGGTAATTCCTCCTAAAAGGTAAAAAAAGGAAGGAACAAAATAAGGAACAAACAAACAAATGAAACGAGCAGAGTTGGATGGTTGGGATCTAGGGGCAGGGGTACCTACCTCTTTCGAGATTAGTTGATTTGTTGAAACGTAATGTCACCCGTTTGATTATATTTAACAAAGATTTATGATAGAGAAACAACTAGAAATAATATATTATGATTTCAACTCATGAATACCGGAAGAGTTTGTTCTTGTTTTCCTTTAAATGTATTAGACAAAATGTTTGACTGTGCATAGACCTTTGCATGTTGAAAATAAATAGCACTAATTGATGGGCAAAAATGTGCAAAAGGAATACAGATGAAGAGATCAGTAAGAGTCTCAGAACGATAAGAAAAAACCTTAATGCAGGTACTAATGATTACATTGTCATTTCAGCCTTATTTCATATCAGGCTATTTGTGTTCATAATTTTCGAGAATAGGGATTAAGGTAACCCTTTGGAAAACAAGCTGCATAACCTGTGCTTTGCACAATTTGTATGATAAGTGATCTTTTACACTGATAAACCCGAAAGACGCCGAACTGTGTTGGTTCTTCTTGCACAAAACTCTGCGGAAGCAGGGCCAATAGGTAGCCGGACCCGGCTCAGCCTCGCGAATCAATCAGCGAATAGGGCAGCCACACTCCCTGTCAAGGCGATATCAGCAGTAGGTATGCAGAAGACACGTACAAGCGCTTCTCAGAAACATCTCTTCTTTTTTTCTCTCTCTCTCTTTTTCTCTCTTCCCCCATCGATCCTCACCTGCTACGGTCGACATGGTTTGGTGACAATGCCGTCTTGTTTGCAATACCCACGTGTTGCTCACGGAGTATCTCGAATCTTCGGTTGAATTAACATGCTGATAATTATAGATTTGACAATACTTTTTTTACCATCAATATACACTCTGTGACAAGGTACACATCATTATGCCTCATAGAGTTTTATGAAGCTCAGTAGCATAGAAATACAAACTGTGAGGATGTGAAGTGCTGAGTTCTTATGTTTTGTTATACTATGGTATTGGCTTTTAACTGTACGTTCAAATCGGTCAAAGTGTGACGCAAAAACGTATTTCAACTAGATTAAACAATGCTGGAGCGGTAGAGCATAATTATTATAAATCGCTCTTGTTTGCTTTGTTTACCATGAAACAGCTCTTTTCGGGATAACTGTGACTAAGTAAATATACGGAATCACAAAATCTCAGGTAGATTCTATAAATAGTTCAATTCATAATCGCACACAAATATACAAACATACACACAGAGACATGCTTACACACTCATACGTGACGCACACCCACACACACATATGTATGTATATATATGCATGTATATATACATATATATATGTATATATATATATATATATATATATATATATATATATATATAGATATATATGTGTGTGTGTGTGTGTGTGTGTGTGTGTGTTTATTGGGTATTCATGGCAGGTAGGATGGCCATCATCACCGGACATGTGCAACGTAGAATTTCAAAACATGAGAAAGCACGAAGAGGGGTATTAGGTTTATCTTCATTCTCATATTCTTTCCAAGGGAACGCCTTAAAAAAATCGTGACTTCCGTCTCGGTGTTTTGCAGTCCAAAATATTAATTCAACCTGGTTGTCATTTTATTCTAGGGCTATCTTTACAATTTACACGCTGTTATACAAACATCGCTCCCGCAGGCCGCCATCTCGCGGAGTGTCGTGTTACTTCGCAGCCGTGCTCGGCCGGCGTCGAACCCAATGAACATTCAGCGGCTGTGGAGATCGACTGGAGCCACATTATACTGCACACTGCGCCGTGCTGCCTAAACTGTTTGCATAATTCATCGAATTTTCAGAGATTTTGATGTCAAGGTGGATTTGGAAGACAGTGCTGAATGAGCAATAGACCTGTAGATGAAAGAGAACGAAGAGACTGAGGCAAAGAATGAGAGAGAGACAGAAAGAGAGAGACAGAGAGAGAGAGGGAGAGAGTAAGAGAGAGATTGAGGGAGAGATTGAGGGATAAAGGAAAGGAGGAGGGGCGAAGAAAGAGAGAGCGAGAAGGAAGGAGGGTGCCTTCAGATGATGGGGTGAAGAAAGAAAGAGCGAGAAGGAAGGAGGGTGCCTTCAGATGATGGGGCAGGAGAATAGAAATGAGTGATCGTCTCTGAGGAAAAAAGTCGTTGAATGCGGTCGCCCCATACTGACTATGGCGCCTGAATGCGGAGTTACGACAGCATCAAGACTGGGAGGCATTTGCCAAGTGCTTGTCGAGATAATGTCTGCCGTGTACATGCACAAACCTTGCGAAGCTCTGCATCCAAGCAAATTCATCTCCACCGCCATCTTCGTTCTTCTCTGTTTGCCATGGCAACGCGAGTTCACCGACACCGACTCGAATTCTAGCTGGCAGTTTCAGCGACCCCCCCCCCCCCTTGCCACCATCATTATTGTCTCTCTCTCCCTTCGTTTCTCTCGGCTGCTGTTATCTAGGTTTGAAAAGATTTGGGCAAAGCGCTAGCGGAGCTTGAACATCACAGCAGTTGTCGGGTAGAAGTACTCCCTAAAATGCAATGAAGGAAAAAAAATGTGTTATAATATCACCTACAAAAGTAAGAAAGAAAAAAAGAAAAACCGCAACTCTACACTTGTTGCATTGACTGCGTTTGCATGTTACACATTTCTCATGCTTTCCTCACATCAGTTACTTACGTTTCTTCACCTACATGCAAAGGAGTTACATTCGTGAACAATTTTCTAAATGCTTAGATGGGCTTCACTCTCGCTGAAGGCAATGTGTAATCTCCCTGCTTTTGTGTCCTGGTTCGCTTTGTCAAGCTGACTGCTGGAGATGCTGGACTGCTGGAAGTGATGTGGCATTGTAGCTTATTTATAGCATTTCTTTTAATCTAACAAAAGAAAGTCATTAATCTTTAAGACCTTCTGGTTAAAGCAACCATATTTCGCATGAATTTGTTTGTTGATGCAATGACAAATTAACGTCACGATCCTTTGGCAGCTCTGGTGACTGCCGTTTTCCACTTGAGTGTAGTTTCTTAATACCCTTGACTGATTTATTCCTAATTTCAAAGGTCTGTCAAATTGTACATTCATCGTTTAACAGTTGATTTATAGAACATCCAATGTACTCCCTGCTCCTCTTTCAAATTCCGCTCAAGAGCTTCGCCTGTCTTTTTATTCCGTCATTGATTAGCAAACATGATAATGCATGCAAACATGTTTACCACCTGGGCGATTACTCCAGCCTATCCGGAGGGCGTCGATTACGAGTAGGACACAAGAGCACAATTTCCACGGACTCACTCTACGCGCCAAAATGCCCAAGGTATACCCCCTCCCACCCTCTCCCTCCCTCTCTCTCTCTCTCTCTCTCTCTCGCTCTTTTGTCTCTTCATCCATCCATCTATCTTCTATTTATCTATCTACACGTGTATCTCTTTGCATCTGTCCATCATTATGTCTACCTGTTTGTCTCCCTATTCTCGTCTTGTTTCTGTAATACAAGGTTCACTCTTTGTCACCTTTATGTTGAAATTGACTTTCCCATGTCGGTGTTTTATTTTAGATGTATGAAATTCATTTCAGCGGTGCTTAGTCTTACCGAAATGTCTCTGCATTCGTTTGCCTATCCCTCTAAAGGGCGAAGTTCTTTCTTTATCTCTGACCTCTATGTGGATTTCCCTTCTCTTCCCGACGGTTTCCTTTCTTTTGCTAGCGGAGAGACATTATTTAGTAAAGCAAATAGTTGTTTATCCTTTTTGAAAGGAATTCATGGGCAGCCCAGCTCTTTTTGACAACGATCTGCTGTCTTGATGGTAAGGGTGGGATTTCACGGAGCACGCGAACGATTTGCGAAGGACGCGAATAGCAAAATCCAGCATTCGTATTTTAGTCTGCAAAAGATCGCCAAACGAACGTGAGGGTTCGGAAGCGTCGTCAATTGTTCGCGAATGTCGTTTTTACTTCGGCGAGAATTTCAAAAAAGTTTGAAATTTTTTGCGAACCTTTTCCCCACACTTGGTTGTGATTTGCTCGGGAATTGTTCTCGAAAGTGTCTTTAAAGCCTCGTCATATGCGCAAGACCTTCGCAAGACACGCGCGATGTTCGCAAAATGTTCGTGAAACCCCAAACAGACTCCGAAACTTTGGAGAATGTCTCGCGTATGTTACGCGAAATCTGCGAAGTTTTTCCGATCATTTTACGACGTAATCGCAAGCTATTCGCGTACCTTTTGAGATATTCTCGCGAACGTTTAGCGCACGTTTGGGGGATGTATGACCTATACGTTTTCTACAAATAAAAATCGTAACATGCATCTAAACATCAAACAATTATTAACAACTATAGTAACAAAAGAAATTAAAGACTAGCAAAGAGAAATACATGTTTGATATACAAAAAAAAATATCGTAGAATACACTTAAAATTAATCTAAAGTATGTAAAATTTCAATTGAACTATAGAGATTGTGTGTTGGAGGAACTGCAAAAAAAAAGATCAAAGGCTTTACTAGTGGAGATATGTCCTAGGGAAAAATGTAGGCAAGCACACGATAGAGAAATGAGAGAAAAAGAAAGGAGAAATAGAGGAAAGAAAAAAATTCAACTCAAGACAGCTTCCACCTCTCCTTGGGTACATTTTCTCCCATGATTATTGAAAATTTTTCGTTGTTCGCATTTCCGTCGCGTGTTCTTTCGTGTACGTAACATGCTGTACTTTAGCAATGATACACACGACATTCGCACATACGTCGTGGAAACTTCGCACAAATTGCGCAAGAATAGTTTTCGGCTTCATTGTCGGAAAACATTCGGAGAAAAACTTTTCCGAATGTTGGATTTTGTCATTCGCGTCCTTCGCAAATCGTTCGCGTGCTCCGTGAAATCCCACCCTTACATAGATGATTGGTACAGCACGTCCTTACCGTACATTGTACCCTACTACTTCATTTAATGGATGATGGTACAATGGATCTTTGATTCTATAATTTTGATCAATAAAAACTTCATTTACCGCTTCTTTAAAGGGTAATGATATCAAAATCAGATGTGGATTGTGTGAATGAAGGGTGTTAGTAGTTAAACATCAATGAAAATTGAGGACAATTATTATTGCATAACCCATTCAAAAGTTAAGATTTTTTTCGGTACGGCAGTTGCTTGATAGCAAGACCTCAACAATTCATGGTGTGACAGTGGACAACGATATAAAGAAAACATAAAGAAAATTCAACAAAATTCATATTACATGAGAAGTACACACCCCTTCAAATTATACGGCTTGTTACGGGCAAATGAGGATTGTTCCCCTGCCTTTTGAAAGAGGTTAGCCAAGGAATCTTCCATCATGATGACAAAAAATATAAGTTGTCACATTAAAAGTCAAAGATGTTAGAATTCATTTTCTGATTTAATGTTTTGTTCGATTTAAGGAAGGAGACTGATACCTCATTGTTGAACTAGGGTGAATTTCAGTCCATGTCGATACTCCTGGAGTAATCATTAATCAATTAAAGCTAACGCTTCTATCAAATAGGATATGAAACAGAAACATTTCAGGTAATGAAGACAAGCCGATGGGCAAACATCAATGTTCATGTGGCACTGGTTTTCTGTTTGTGCTGTCCCCAGTGTATCCCCAGTTAACCTCACCTTCCTATTTATAAGAAAGGGGAGAAGGATGATGTCAATAACTATAGACCCATATCTTTATCATCTTCTATTTCTAAGATTCTCGAAAGAATAGTTTACATCAGGACAATACGTTTTCTTAAAACCTGCGACATATTTTCAAACTTTCAATTTTGATTCAGGGAAAATCACAGCACAACACACGCACTACTTGCCCTCATCGACAAAGTCACACACGCACTCGACACACTTTCACACACAATAGGTATCTTCTTGGACTTCTCCAAGGCCTTTGACACGATTAACCACGGAATACTTCTCGCCAAACTATCCCATTATGGAATACGTGGAAAGGCCTTGGAGTGGTTCGCGAGTTACCTATCAAAAAGATCCCAATTTGTACATGTCAACGGCTTTGACTCTCAAAGTAAAACAATTGCATGTGGTGTTCCACAAGGAGTTTATTAGGCCCATTGTTATTCATTATTTATATCAATGATTTTCATAGATCCTCGGAGAAACTATCATTCATATCATTCGCGGATGACTCTAACCTTTTCTTTTCCCACCCTACCCTAATATCTTAACAAGAACAGTCAATGAAAAATTGAAAAAGGTCATACAATGGATATACGCAAATAAATTGTCACTAAACTTAAAAAACCCCAAAATTTATGCTTTTTAGTAACTCTTTAGATAGCCTCCCAGGCAATATAACATTTGATACTACTCCCCTAGAAGAAGTTTCTTCCTTTAAATTTCTTGGTGTTTGCGTTGATAACAAGCTTTCATGGAGGAATCATATTGATAACATATGTAAAATTATTTCACGTAACTTTGGCGTAATGAACAGATTAAAATATTATCTTCCTTCATCTGCATTATTAACTCTTTATTCTAGTTTGATACTACCTTATTTAAACTACGGGATCCTTGCTTGGGGTAATACACATCAGATATTACTTGATAAACTTTTTTTATTGCAAAAGAAAGCGCTTAGAATTGTTTTTAACTTATATACCCGAGAACATACAGATGTTTTGTTTTTTGACCATAAAATACTAAAAACAAAAGATTTGTATGTGTTTCAACTTGGCCAGTTCATGTTTAATTACAACAGTAACTTTTTACCTAAAATATTCCACGATTCATTTCATCGAAACAGTCATGTACATAACTATCCCACGCGACGATCCGACGAATTCCATCTTCCATTAATGAGAACCGCACATGCCCAAAATACATTTCTTTATACCGGACCCAGACTTTGGAATAATCTAGATAATAGTTTAAAAGATTCTCCCAAATTTGTCACATTTAAATACAAACTCAGAAAACATTTACTCTCTATTTATAATTCTAGATAATTCAAATTGCTTTAATTCATGCTTGAGCTTTCACCTGTCCTGATGTCGCAGCACTTGGCGTGTTCTGTATGCAGACCTCTCTTCTTTCTTCTCTCCTCTTCCTTTCCTGTCTTTTGTTCTTCGTAGACTTGTATTGTTACCGTCTTCTCTCCTCTCGGTACTGTCTCGCGTCTTACAGTGTATACGCGTGTTGGTAATTGAATGTGTGTACGAATGTGTTGTCCTTGTCATATTTTCCCGGTACACGTGGTTCAGTGAACAGTGTCCGGGCATTAGCATTGGTATTCTATTTTTTTCCCCGACCTGTGTATCTCAAAATAACTACATGTATATTGTTATAAATGACTTAAATAACTTATATTAAATACTTGAATAGTATATCATTTACTCATTATTCATCTAGCGATCCACGCCCGACAAGCTTTGCTTTTTAGTGGATCACTATTTTCCATAATCGAATTTATTTTCCGCTGGCCCACGAAGTATCTATACATTGTTCCTCCTAATTATTGTATATATGTTGTTCTGAAATTTATCTCGTATACTACATGAATCTTTTGCAAACGTTTGAACAATATTATTTCATGACATGTATACTTTGTATACTATGTATTTGATTTTCGTTGATTGGAAATAAACTATGATTGAATTGAATTGAAAAAAAATTGTCTTCTGACAGACCGGAAGTAATGTGAGAGTGCATGATCTTCGTTTATTGGTCATTGTCGGTTTGGAAGCGCTTTGCCTTGTTCATTTACTTCTTCATTTTGAGGTTAAATATTAAAGGGATGGTATAGTATTGGTGGGTATGAGGATTGGGCTTTTAATTTTGGGGGAGATACCAAGAAACCGCTTATGAAATGATACAGAGCATATCATTCTAGGAGGAGTTCAAAGTTTATTAGATCAAAATCGGGTTGGGAATGGCTGAGATATCCAAAAACAAAGTAAAACAAAGCGATCCTAATGAAAGGTGATGGGTCCCACCTTTTATTAGGATTGCTCTCTTTTGGACATCTCAGCCATTTCAAAACCAATTTTAATCAAATAAACGCTAAATCCCTTTTGGGATTACATGCTCTTTCATATTTCAGAAGGGGTTTCTCATTATCTCACCCAAAACCTGAAGCTGGGTCTCAGCAAAACCATACGATTCCTTTAAGGCTAAATGATATGATTCATATGGGACCCTGCATCACAAAACCAAGAAAAAGTCGCCAGACATGGATTTTTTTATTAAGGGTAGATAAGCAGACTTAAGCTCTAAAATGATGTATAACTCGATGCAAACGGACTCTCCTAACCTATCTAAATACTGGAAAGAATGCACACACTCCGGAAAAGTATGTACTGCGTAAAGAGGCTCCGAAGAATAGATTATATTCATAATAAGGTATTCATTCATTCATTCATTCAGTTATTTCATTTCCACGCGGTCACTTGTTTCAGCCACAGGCTGTTCTTCCACAAGTCAGTGCATCTTAAAAAAAACAGTTACATCACATGATACAGGAACTAACGTAATACACAAAATCATACTGAAAAAAGAAAGAAAGAAAGAAAGAAAGAAAAAAGAGAAACAAAATAGTTCCCTAATAAAAGGTGGGACCCACCTTTTATTACCACTTTTTTCTGCTTGTTTTCGGATATCTCAGTCATTCTAAAACCAATTTTTATCAAATTAACTTTTGATTCTTCTTAGAATTGAATGCTCTTTAATATTTCATGCATGTGGTTTCTAATATTCTCGTAAAAAGTTAAAACCTGTGTCTCCATATCAAACAAAAATATACCTTCCCTTTAAGTCGAAACGGAATTAAAGTGATGAAAAAATATCGAAATGCCTAAAGGAAACAACCTTTTAAAAATTGAATTTATGATAG